>NC_138788.1:34656401-34673901 GCF_965178545.1 Coloeus monedula | reverse complement strand
CCAGAAGTTATGGAGAAGCCCTCGGGGAAGGGAGGGCGGCGCTCCCGTGGGAAGGGCCCCCCCGCTGCCCCCGCGAGTTCCCGGGGAGCTCCCCGGGAGGCTGCGAGCCCTCGCTCGGGGTAACCCGGGCACCGTGACCCCGCTGCGCTGGGGCTGGGAAAAGTCCCCACGCTCCCCATCCCCTTCCCGGCGGAGGGAGCCTCTGGATACCCGCTCCAAGGAGCCCCGGCGGGATCGGCTCCGTGCCCCGGCCCGCAGCCCCGGCCGAGCAAGGCGGCAGCGCTCACAGACAGCCCCTTGGGTTATTTGGTTTTGTTGTTTCTATTTTTTTTTCATATTTTATTGCTGTTTATTTATCTTCTCTTTTTTTTCCGCCCGAAACCACACTTTAAAAATGATAAGGAACGGGTTTTATTGATTTTTTTTTTCCACCACAACATTAAGTTTATAACAATATAGGCTGTTTTAAAAATAGGACCGATCCCTAACAGAAAGCGAGAGGGCAGACAGTACAACCGAAAGGGGGAAACAAAATTTAAAATGAAACAAAGAAAAGAAACCAACCAACCCAAACCCTTGGGAAGACAGCAAACAATTGTCAGACAACAGGTGAGCAGACACTAAGACAGAGAGAGACTAGAGGTGTCCACTCCTCGCTTGATTTCTGCCTATTAAAATCCACGTACTCAATGGACTTTAGAAGAAAACTGTACATCATATCAAATAAATTAAAATTACCCTAAAGTTGATTGTCCTTCACTTAAAGCGCCCAGCTCACCGAATCTCCCTTATTTATTCGCATAAGCCGGGCTGATGCTAATTCCCATGCCCTGCTCCTCTCTTCTCACTTTCCTTCCCCCTTAATTCTCTTTTATTTATTTTGCACAACATGAAGAAACGCAATTTTACAATGCTAAAAACCCTTTCCTCACCATTCAAATAAAAGCAGTGCTTTAAGAATCATCGTACAATATTGCACAGTTCAAAAGTACAATAATATTAATAATAATAATAATAATAATTAGTATTACAAAAGAAAGCAAAAGGGTACAGATTTTTTTTCCCCCCCAGATACCGAAATAACTTTACAAGGAAAAAAACCCGAAACAACCCGACAACTAGGAAAACAAGAATTATAAACAGGAATTAAAAATGTCTAAGTAAACGATAATAAATAAGGGTCGCTCAAAGCGTGCGGGTGTATTTAACCGTTCACTTTGAGGCTGTATTTCTTGCTCGTGAAAGTCTCATGACAGAAACCGAAAGGTACAAAACGTGGGCAAGCAAAGAGGCAAAGGTCTGCTTAAACGAAAAGCCGTGGTCGATGAAGTTTGGGTCACGACAGGATCAGGAGCCTGAACAATTATTTGGAGGCAGAAGGAGAGGTCCGAAAGGAACAGAAATTCAGCTTCCCGTTAGCGTTTGGCAAATCTCGAGGAGTGGCCTGGGACCATTCATTTTTTATTACTATCCCTTTTTTTCCCCCTTTTTTTCTTTTTTTTTCTTTTTTTCTTTTTTTTTTTTTTTTTTTTACAAAAATAAAACTAAAGCCACAGAGACCATCGCGGTTTTCATCCACGTTTACAAAAGGTGTGACAGCTCCAGGGTTCTCTACAAGTCCCCGCTTTCGTTTTCCTCATTTTCGTTTCCCTCCCCCCGCCATTTTCCTTTTTATTTCTTTTTTATTTTTTCCTAAATTTTCGCGATTTTCCTCCTATCACCACCCGCCGAGGGGTCCCCCCAGCCCCGCACCCGTGTCCCCGCAGTCCCCCCCGCTCCGCAGACGCCGGCCGGGTGACTCGCACGAGGGGCTGCAGTACTTACAAGCGGCCGGGTGACTTGCGCGCCTCTCCGCGCCCCTCCGCGCAGCGGCGGCCGGGCTCAGACGGGCCGCAGGAGCGGCACGGAGGTGACCACGGGGTGGGAATAGTAGACGGGGTGAGGGAAGGTGAGCAGGGGCTGCGTGCCGGGGGCTCCGCCGCCCCCCGCGCCCCCCTCCGCGCCCGAGTTCTCGTGGTAGAGGATGGGGACGCGGACGATGCGCTGCGCGGCCGCGTGGCTCAGGTTGGCCGCCTCCAGCTCGGCCGCCAGCTGCCGCTTCCACTTGTTGCGGCGGTTCTGGAACCAAATCTTCACCTGGGTCTCTGTCAGGTGCAGCGAGGCGGCCAGGCCGGCCCGCTCCGAGCTGCTCAGGTAGCGCTTCATGTCGAAGGTGGACTCCAGCTGGAAGACCTGCGAGCGGCTGAACACCGTGCGCGTCTTCTTCTTGCGGCACGGCTTCTTCTCCGGGCTCTCCTCCCGCTTCTTCCAGTCCTCCGCGCCTCCCTCTTTCTTCGCCTCCTCCGAGTCGCTCTCCTCCAGGACGATCTCGTCGGGGCTCTTGGAGTCCAGCTCCTTCTGCTCCCCCTCCGCCTTCAGCAGCGGCTCCGGGGAGTCCCGGTCGGTGCCCGAGGCGGGGGACGAGTCCCTCAGCAGGGATTTCTCTGCGGCTGGATAGGAAGGACGAAGCGGGGCATGAAGGGGGGAGATGAGGGACACGAAGAGACACCTTCACCACCCAGGCCCCGCGTCCCGTCAGGGGGAACGGGACGAGCCGGCCGGACCCCCCGTGTCACCCCAGCGCCAGCTGCACCCCTCGCCCCGCCGCCCCCGCTCCCCACGGCCGCCGCCCCGCCGGGCAGAGAGGGAGGGAAGGAAAGAGTGATGGAAGTTGCGGGGAGCGGTACCTTCCGTGCGGGGCAGGTGGGCTCCGGCCGGCGTCAGGGCGTAGGGGTACCACCAGGTCTGGGCGCGCTCCAGGCAGTGGGCGCTCAGGGCGAAGCGCGGCGCCGGGATCTCGAAGCGGGGGAAAGCGAGGTCGCCCACCTGCGAGAGGGCGAAGCCGGCGCCGTCCACCGCCGCCTTGCCCGAGGGGGCGAACAGCGCCCGCGGCTGCTTGGGGGGCGCCTTGGGGGGGCCACCGTTGAGCAGGTTCTTGATGTAGAAGGACTCCTTGGGGGGCGGCGGAGGGGCGCTGGGTGGCTCCTGCCCGGTCTCCGGCATCCTCCGCTGCCCGCCCGGCTCCTGGCCGCCGCTGGCCCCGCAGCCCGCGCCCGGCGCGCAGGTGGCGGCTCCCGGCGGCGCGGGGGACAGGCGCGGCGGGGCGGCGTGGGAGCGCGGCGGCGGGGCCGGCCGGAGGCCCCTCGCATGGGGGGGCGGCAGGGCGGGGGGCCGGGGGGACCCGCGCAGCCCGCGGCACCGGGGGGCTGCTGCGGGCAGGCGGAGAGCCGGGGTCGTCTCTGCCGCCGCCGCCTCCCGCCGCCGCTGCTGCTGCGTCAACCTGGCGCCGGATGCTAATGGTGAAATCAAAATGTCATCCCCGTTCCGCGCGGGGAGCACGCGGCGATTGGGCACGCACAAAGGCGAATGGGATCAGGCGGGAGGCGGCGGGAGGAGAGGGCTCCGCGCAGCCCCTGCCCGCAGCCGCTGCGGGCCCGGCCCTCCCCCCCGACGCGCCGCCGTGCCCGGAGGCGGCGACCGCCCGCCCGTTCCCGGCGTTTGCGGAGTCCAATTAGGCGGCGAGCGGGGCCGGGCCGGCGGCACAAAGGGACCGGCTCGGCGGAGCGCGGCGGGAGCGGCGGCGGGCGAATGGCACGGGCCGCGCCGCTCCTGCCTCAAAACCGCCCCCGCCCCGCCGCGCCGCCCCCCGCGCCCCCGCCCCGCGCTGCCGGGAACAAAAGCCGCCCGCGGCCGAGGGGGGGGAGCGGGCCGGGCCGAGCCCCGCCGGGATACCGGGCACCGGGACACCCTCTCGCTGCGCTCCGCCGCGGGGCAGAAACGACTTAGCGGACGGCTGCGGGGCGACGGGAGGGCTCCTTCCCGACGGTGCCCTCCGCGCCTGGGCGGCCCTGCCGCGCCCGCGGTCCCCGGCAGCGCAGGAGCGGGGCCGGCGGGACACGTCGAGCCCGCGGCGGAGTGACAATGGGCACGACCTGGGCCCGCCGCTCTTGGGATCAGGGCACAAGGCACTCCCGGGATTCGCTCCCGCCCTGCTCCCGGGATTCGGGCTCCGGGCGCTCCCGGGGTTCGGTCACGGGGCGCTCCCGGGATCCATCCCTGCCGCTCTGGGTGTTCGGGCACGGGGTGCTCCCGAGATCCATCCCCGCCGTTCCCGGGATCCATCCCCGCCGTTTCGGGATCCATCCCTGCCCTGCTCCCTGGATCCATCCCCGACGTTCCCTGGATCCATCCCCGACGTTCCCGGGATCCATCCCCGCTGTTCTAGGGATCCATCCCCGCTGTTCTAGGGATCCATCCCTGCCCCGTTCCGGGATCCATCCCTGCCCCGCTCCCGATCCGTCCCCGCCGCTCCCGGGGTCCGGGCACAGGGCGCCCCCTGCCGGGCCGCGGGAGCGCCCCGCCTTCCGGGACCGGCGGGCCCGGAGCATCCCCGGGACACCGGGAAGCGGCGGCAAGGTGAGCCCCGGTAGGGCGGTAACACCGCGTACTGCCCGCCGGTACCCGCTCCAGTGGCAGCAGGGCGGAGGGAAGGTGTGGCTCCTGTTTTGGGACGTGAGAAGGAAGAGGAAAGGAAAGGAAAGGAAAGGAAAGGAAAGGAAAGGAAGGAAGGAAGGAAGGAAGGAAGGAAGGAAGGAAGGAAGGAAGGAAGGAAGGAAGGAAGGAAGGAAGGAAGGAAGGAAGGAAGGAAGGAAGGAAGGAAGGAAGGAAGGAAGGAAGGAAGGAAGGAAGGAAATAAATATCAACCACTCAATTCTGCCATTCTTCTAAACATCTGGAACACCTTTGAGCACGCACTGCAAAAATCTGCCCTGGCACATACAGAGCCCTGGACTCAGATGCGCTCACAGGTGCATAAGAGGCAACAATCTCTACTTCTAAACATTTTAATGCCCAGATAAAATCTGCCTGATTTTTCTTGCTATTTTGTTTTAAAGACACCCACTTGGCAATTTGAAGCAAGACATCTTTTTTCTGAATCAAACTCCCCAGTTCTTCCTCCCCCCCAACACCTGGGGTTATAAATAGAGGGGGAATTTATATAGAGCCGGTCACACAACATTTTTGGCTGCAGCGGATGTGGTATTTCATGTACCTTCCACACATCTCGGGAATGGGGTCTCAGCAATCAGTAGTTTGCAGAAATACTCTGTTATTAACAACTGTCTCTTGTTCCTGCTCTCGTTAACAGCTTAAAGCACCTGGCAAAGTAAAGGTCATCGGGAGTTTTTCAAAGAAATGCTATTTCTCTGGGAATATCCTTCAGCTCCGGGGTAAAATGTACAAAGGGGAAAAAAAAAAAATGGACAGAAAGAAAATAGTTTCTATTCAGAAAATAGCCGATAGCCCCCTAGCCCAGGCTCCTACCTGAAACCTGGGATAAAGCTCTGTGTTAAATGTTTGCAGCTCTTACATGAAAAGCCAAGGGTGAAAGCTTCTTATAGAAGAACCCAGTGCATTTCTCCATCTCAGTGAAGATTTTATTTAGATATGAGTCACCAAAATAATTCTGTCCTGAAACTCCCACCCTTTTCCATCCATCTTTCACTGCTTTGATAATTATGAGGTCCTAATCCCTTTGGAGTCCCTCAGGGCAAACAACTCACGGTAGAGAGCCAAGCAAGGACTAAAAATCAAACCAGCCTCTGGAAATGTTAAAAGAAATTCCCACTTTGCAATTTTTTACTACAAAACAAACAAACAAACAAAACCCTGCAGTGTTCTAAAAGAGCATTTCTCTGTCTCTATTATTTAAGGTCCATAGATTTCTAATTTATTTATGTATTTTATTTATTCCCCCTCCCCAGCAACATCTGGATGTTAAAGACTGGTATTGACCATTCCCCCCTTGCTCCATCCTTGGTGATGGAGCTGAGTGGATTTTGCTGCAGTCTTTATTTCTGTTTCTAGACTTTCACTTGTACCATTCCATTGTAAACAGATAATTATTATTTCATTAGTGTTGCAATTCAGAATTAATTGGCTAATTTACACATGGATCAATTGTATAAATGTGATGTTTGTGATCGGTGCTTGATATGATTTAAAGTAATTGTTTATTTTCAGGTTTTGGCTGTATTGTATTGCAAAGTGATTTATCTCCTTATTTATCCTGTCTCAGCACTGCCTCTTCTTTTTCATTATTTTTCTAAAGAGCTACACTCCTGCTAGGCTGGAGCGTGAACCTGCGTGCTGTGATTCTGTGGAGCCCCACTGCTATGAGCTCCAAAAAGCCCTGCCTTGCAGCCTGCTGCTGAGGATGTGCAGCAGCCCTGCTTCCCTGGCAGGAATTACCCACTGCAGCCTGTATTTCACCCAGATTCTTGTCCCATCTTTATCTGCCACCCCTGAGCATCCCCACTGTGATCACAGGTGACAAACTTTGGGTCACCTTGGGTTCAGTTTTCTCTTTGCCATCCTGAGGAAAGGGCACTGCTGAGTTTCCTTGTTCCTTTATTTGTCCAAGTGGGAGCTCTCCTGAAGATGTTTGCAGCGTCTGGCCTTCCAGCAATTGTAGGGAAGCAGAATTCCTCCCAGACACTGCTTGATTCCATGGCTAACATTAGACATACTTCCACAGGAAAATGCTGAGGCCCCTCCTTGCATCAGGGTTTAGATGTCCAGAAAGAGAAGAAAGAAAGGATGAGAAGACATTTAATGGCTTGCCCCACACAGAAACACTCCCTCCCCGGGCAACCAAAAGGAATCCTTCCACCATCAGATTTTAGAGCTCCTGTCATGCTGTCCAGGCATACAAACAGAATTTTGTGAGTGCCAGAGATTAACTGCTGCAGAGTCAGAGCTGTTCTCAATGGCTCTCCCCTTCCTATTGCAAATCCTTTCATATGATCAGGGCCTTCTTAAAATCTGAGTTCTTCAGAAACATGGCATTTCTCTGTCAGTCTTTCAAGTGCTTCTTCTGAAATGCATGGCTGGAAATAAACAGAGGTTATGCAGAAAAGGGATGCTACTTTCTCATCAAAAGGAATGTCTCTTGTGAGATGTATTTGATAAGGAAGTTTTATTTGAGACTGGAAAAACTACAAGGGAGTTCTGCTTCGAAGTCTGTCTCAGGTTTCCCCAGGCTGAGTGGATCAGGGTGCATGAGATGTGTGTGGGTTGAGAGGTATTTTGGAACAGTTAAGGTTGTTCCCTTATTATGCCTTACAATGGCATTTTTGTACCTTTAAATGGAAGGCTTTGTTCGTGTCTGTTTTCCAGTGGCTTCCTGGCAAGCTGAGAGTCTTCCCTGACAAATATTAAAGTCTCATAGCACTTCAAGAAAGCAGATTGTTCAATTTATGAGACTTTTATTTCTGAGGCTCGTCACAGTCGTGTGTCTGACTTACAGAGATATCATTTTTATCGGGAAAGGGGAAGAATTTCTAGGTTGTTATGCTTTTGTGAAACAAGTCCCTCTGCAAATTCCGTGTAATTTGGGGTAAAACCGCAGGGACAGAACTGATGAGGTGCAGGTGAGGTGATCTAAGCACAGTCTTTGTCTCACAGAGCACTACACACGTACTCTGTAGAATGTGATAAGATGGTCTGATGTCATCACAAACTCATACAACATATCCTTTGCTTCTGTCATTTGGACTTGCCCACCAGTCTAATTTCTAGAAGGTTTCATCATCCTGGTGTTAGTCATGTGTGCACAATTTATCTCTTCCACAAGCGAACTCACCGAATGGAGGTCAGCTAAACACACTGGAGGAAATCCTTTGTGAGAAGCATCACTGGAGGATTTGAAGGCAGGGCATGTACTGTTCTTTAACATCTTATCCAAACATAAACTTCAGCTCATCTTTCAAAATATGTCAGGACAGAGACACCCATAGAAAAATAAATGAAGGTGGCGTTGCAGCTCCTATATCTGAAGACCAGTGCTTTTATAGCCAGTTGTAAACTCTGAAGTATCATGTAAAAAAATAAAAACACCCCAAAATCAAAACCAGGACTATGTAAACATCAGGACTGGTGAAATCCGAAATAAGCAGATTTCTTTGTGGCCATAAATAGGTCATTTATCAAAATCCATAAAAAATCCCGTCACCTCACCTGAAAAGTGCTGAGTATTTCCAGCTCCTACTGAAATAGAAAATTGCTGCACAGCTCTATGGTGAATGTGGCTAGAAAAGAGGTGTTCTAACCAACACTCAGCCTTCAGGTCCAGGATCCAAACTGTCCATTTGCAGAGAGCCAACAGAGAGCAGAGCACATCCAATGTTTGTGTGTAGGGCAGCTGGATAATGTGCAGTTTTAGGAGTTCTTAAATAATCATTGATTTCAAAAGTGTTACAGCCCATTGACTCAAAAATCAGCTGCTTATAAAGCCTCTCAGATCCTTGGCAATTGTGCAGCAGTTATGCTGGATGTACATACATGGGCTGTATTTTGAATTTCATGGAAAGATCCTGAGATCACCCAAATTTCCCCAAGAAGGTTTGCTGTAGCTGGCATGTCAGTCTGAACCAGCTTGTTCCCCAAAATAGCTCATGGTTTTGCAAAACAAATGAATGATGGGGTCATTTTGTGCCTCCACAAGAGCTTCTTTGTCAAAACCTCAGTGTGCTTTGCACTTATTAATGACTGCCTCGCCTGCCAGTCCCCAGGGAAGGCTGCTCCCCAGGGAAGCTCCGTGTTTCAGGAATCCCAGGAAGCCAAAGTGATGCACACACCACAGGAGGCTCCTTCTCCCTCTTTTGGCTGGGGCATCTCCAAGACTTCTTGTCTTCAGATATTCAGACAGTGTAAGTACTCACGTCCCTCCCACGGTGCACAGACTCTGTTCTATCAGTCCTGCAAAACAGAACAGGAAAAAGAATGGGTTTTGGGCTTCTTTCTGCACAACATTTCTGTAAATTCCAGGGAAAACTTTATCCTAGACAGCAAAGTTGCTTATTTCTATATATATTAATATAAATGCACAAATCCACATTATAAACACAAAGTATCAGAGGCAAAGAAATGACTAGACAAATTTCAAATCATCCTTCTTTGAGCCACAGCTTCACATTTAAGTTTTTCTTTGTTCTTGTTTGGGGTTTGGTTTTGGTTTTTTTACATTGCTGCTTTTTTTTTTTTTTATTATACCATTGAAAATTTGGAGATCTATTAGAAAGACGAGCATTACACAGAAAATATTTTTAATGCATTTTGGTTAAACATTAGCAATATACACCAGAAATTCATCAGTAATAAACCTGATGGAAGCAATGCTGGTGGAGAGCAGTAGAAAGATTAAATGCAGGTTGTGCAAAACGCTTCATTGCCATCACAGCCATCAGAGTTACATGTTTTTTTGGACAAGAGAGGATTCCCTTTGGAATTGAGCCACAGGGATCCAACCAGTCCAGAGTGGTGGCTTGAAACTCCTTCCTCATATGGAGATATGAAAAGCAGCCATGAAGAATTAACAAAGCACAACGAAGGGTGACTTTTCCACATCACTTTACATTAAGAGATTTTTGGCTTGTCACTAAGGAGCAGTAAAAATATCAGAAAAACAAACCAATTAAAAAGGACTGAGTGCAGCTGAACACCTTCTTCAAGAGAGGCAGATAGGGAAAATAATAATAAAATATTATGTATGACCAAAAGTGGAAGAATTTCAGCTGGGTATACATGTCATGCAACATATTTAAAAATGTTTGGTATCTACAGAGCAATAGCATTGTCAAAATAATAATTTTAGCATAGAAACAAACATTAGCTGTTTCTCCTCAGCAGCCTGATGTGTATTCTTGCCATGTGTTGTCATTCCCAGAGCGTGACATTTTTTGTGCAGTGCTGCCATGAAAAACACCTCACCACATAACCAAGCCCACCCAAATCACTGCTGCTTCAAGCGTTCCAGCCAGGAAAATCCTGTAGAGTACACGTCACGCTGCCATGAGAAGTTTGTTATGTATTGCTGTGCTTGAGAGCTGCAGTGGAGTGAAGAATAGAGGAAATGCTAAAAGACTCGAGGGCAAACATGCAAATGACATCTCTGCTTTTTGTTTGTTTGTTTGTTTGTTTGTTGGCAGCAAGGGCTGCTCCGAGGGAGAAGATGAGGTGCTGTCTCTCCAGTCAGAGATCCTGATCTGATTCTGTTCCAGCCACGATGCTTGTAAAGCACTGAAGCTGATCAGAAATTGCAGAGCACTGATCAAGATTTCCAGATGTCCTTGAAAATGCCCTTCACCTTCACAACCAGGCTCTGAAATGATAATATATTGATCGGAATGCTTGGCAGCAGCGTGACACACGCAGGGTTATTGATAAGCAGCGCTGATATTTTCAGGTGACAAACAAGGGTGGGGCAGGCGATTAAAACAGGAATGCACAGCTGCCACGAGAATCTCCAGCTGGGAAACTTGGGCTCTGAGTGATATCGCCCACCAAAAGGTTTCTGCTTTTCGTCTGGGAACACATTTCCATCGGAACCTGCGGAGAATAATTCCTGATATTGCTATACTAGTGCTAATAAAGACAAATCCCGCAGCGGAGGGATGGAGCACTGGACGCCTCCCCGCTCCCTTCAGCACCGCGGCCAGCGCCGGCAGCGTCCCCCGCGGGCTCGGGATCCCGTCCCGCCCGCCCCATCCTCCGCACATCCCGGGATAACGCTGCTGCTCCGAGCAGGGAGAAGGGCCACAGCTCCGATGTGCTCCTGGGGTTGTGCGAGAGAGAAAGAGGGGACTTAATGGCTGCATTCTAGAGGCAAAACCAAACCAACAAACAAAAAAGAATTAGAGGTTTGCTGCTACTGTAGAAGCTCCAAATAACAAAATAATTAAATGTATCTGAACCTTGAGATTACAAATTCAATGCAGGACCCTTTGTCTATTGTGCCCTGAACCTTCTCGGGCAAATTCAAGAGAATTACATCTCGGGTTATTTTAATATCAAAGCATTCCATAAGAAGACGTGGGAATTGTTTCCCTTTCCAATAGTGTTGATGCTTTGCCCTGTTTATTCCCCAGCTGGTATTTTTTGTACTTCTCAGGGATATATCAAAGTTTATGCAGTATGTGTAACTCGGGGGAGATGGAAAAGGCATTGACAATATTAATTGTTTCATAAATAGCGTCAGATAGGATATGCTTTTTATACCCTTGGTTTAAACCCTGTTAGTGAAAAACCAATACCCTGCCATTTGTTTATACTTTTCTTGGCGTACAAGGCATATATATTAGAGAGAATGAAGCCAATAAAAGGTTACAGGCAGCCTTTTCCACTCTCAACTTTTAGGCATGGCCCCTTTTTCAAAAGAAAGCTGTCTTTTATTTTGGAACATTATAACCATTCCACCTGTCTGTAAAAATGTATGAAGAACCAGAAATTACAAAGGACCAAATAGAAAGGACCCTTGCTTTTAGGTGAGCACTTCTTCACACAAACAATTCCATAGACTCCACCACAAGCAATTCCATACCTCCACAAGTACCTGCTGAGGCAGAGGGATGAAGGGCTCCACCAGCCAGCCCAGCAGTGTGGGGGTCTCTGAGGCAAAGCTGCCTCAGAGAAAAAGGCTCAGCATCAAACAAAAAACCCTCTTTCCTTCAGTATTCTTATTTGGATCCAAGAAGTTTGTCACAGAACAAGTCCTGAGAGTGGAAAGAGGAACTGCAACCAATCCCAAAGGCAGCACATGACTGATAGTTTCAGACAAGGAAAACGATCTTCAAATTAATTACTGGAGTTCTTGCAAAAGTTTTTAATCCAAGCAATGGTAAAAGAGACTCCTAAAAAAACTATTTGCACTGCAAGCATTTTACTCCTTGCAGTCCTTTTATTTCCCTTATTCAGCCTTTTAGTCCCTGCAGGAAGGGACAAGGAGGTAGGTTATGGTGGGTTTACCTGCTAGGGTGTGGGGGGTTGCCTCTGTTTTCATTAAAAAAAATATTTTAATCATGTTCTATGCAGTGTCACATGCCAAAGAAATACAACCCTTGCACATCTTTAAGCAAGAGTTTCAATGCTGCCGTGTTCTGCTATATTAATATTACAGTTTTGGAAGATATGTAGCATAGCAGCAACTAACTGAGGGCTGGAACGTTGGAAATCAAGAGAGGGAAGAAGGAAGGAAATGCCATTCAATATTCCTGGAAATTCCATAGAAATTAGTGGAAATGTGCTGTGCATGTTTTTTTCTCATACCATGAAATGGTCCCACTGCAGTCTTGAGTCCCTTTTGCAGGATGCCAAGAGCTGCAGTTATCCTTAAGGAAAGGCACTCCCAGGGTTTTCCCTTGATCTGTGAACAAGAAATGTGAAGCTCGATGTCCTGGTTTTCAAAGCAGCTCTTCATGGATCATCTCCTACAACTTCAGGAACTTTCTGTGCACAATCAAAGGTCAGGCCCTGTGGCAAAGGCATAAAATTCATTACCAGAGGGAACACCAGGGCATGGTCCTTTCTCCATTCCAGCTGCACAGGGGAGGAGGCTTTGCTCAGCAATCACTTCTATTTCAGACCTATTTGTTGCTCAGACTACAGTAAATCAGGAGTATTGACTTCTTTAGCATCTCTGAGACACAGAAGGGTTTTAAGGATGTGCTCCAGAAAACTAGAAACTTGCTGAAAAACAGAGGAGGAAAAGCCATAGCCAGAGGTACCTGTGGAGGCACCAGGTGTCAAAGCCAGGCAGAGATCGGATTTTTTATTTGCCTCCCAGGCAGAGCCTCTGCACACCCAGATTTCAGCAATACCTGGAGAGGACTGACAGGTACCTACACGAGTAAAGAAAGCAGTAAGAGTGACAAAAGCAACAAGAATAAATGCTGGCTGGAAGGTGCTCCCACTTGCTGCCCACAGCTGATTGTAGCCCTGTGTAATGTACTTGGGACAAGGTGAGAAAGCCACCCTGAGCAGAGTCCTCCACCCTAAATCCTCCCGTGATCTGGTCAGACAGAGGGAAGAGCATCGGGGTTACCCAATAAAAAGTACATTTTAAAGAGCCACTTTTCACCCTTTTTCCAGCACAACCTTTTCCAGTTGCTCTGGAAGGCCAAGAGAGGCAAGAAGAGAGAATTTTTCTCCCTCAGTGCAAAAGAAGATGTGGCAACAGGTGGACTCTGTGTAAAGTCTTTACCTAAGTCATGTTAATCTCACCATCAGACCCTAATCTCCAGCTCCAGCATTAGAGAACACAGTGCATCCCACCCATGGCATCAAGGCTGACCCAGCAACACCCTTTTGCCTCTCTCATCTGTTGAGCTGATCTGAAACACCACAACCAAATTCCATTTCCAGCAACTCACGTGCTTTGCCTTGCTCCTCAACCTGCCAGTCCTAATGACTTGCAATTAAATAAAAGCCTTCCTCATGCTCTGGCTCTCCCTGCCCATCCTCCCTGCGAGGCTGTGGCTTTAATTTCACCCTTTTCACAGCAGCAGACTCCTAGGGCAGGCAGCAGGATTATGACTCACATACTGTGGGAAGTAATGATGATCCAAAAAGCAAACGGAGGTGGGCAGTGAAGGAGAAATCACTTATGCAAATAGAAATATTTTCAATAATGATCAACAGCATGAGAAAGAATATAGGAAAAATTACATTAGGCAGAGGAGCTTCATTTTTAAAATGTTCCCTAAGTGCTAGAAATCTTCCCATCTTCATTTTTCCCTTTAAACTCTGTCATTTGTACAGCCTATTAACCTTTAACTTTATGACTATCCTAACGTGAAATACTGGCAGCATTTAAGTGTGAGAATACTCGAGACCTGCCTTCCTGGTTGGCAACAGAGGTGAAGCACTTTCTTTTAAATCAGTCATTTTTAATATCAGTCATATACACACAGCATCAGAGACACTATTTTTAGATTCACGTGCTGGTGTTACTTATAATAAATGCTCTACAGACCCCAGTTATCTTCCCTCAGAGATCTTACAGAGCCCTTCTTGTCTGTCCTCTCTCAGTTTGTCTCCTTAATTGTAGTCTTCAATTCTGCTCAAAAGTAGAGAAGAAAATTAAGTCAAATCACTTCCTTCGAATTCCCTCTTTCCTTCTCTTAAAAAAGACGATGTAAAATTAATTATTTGTGTTTACCAGAGCTGCTGAGGAGTTGAGCCGAGGCTGGGACTTCATTGTGTGAAGCCCTGCACCGCTGTTATTGCAGCCACTTCTGCCCTGCAGACCTGGCGTGGGGCAGGTGAGGAGGGGTGATTAAGTGACTTCCAAAAGGTGGTGAAGACAAAGTGGCTCATCCTGGTGGTGAGTGCTGGGGCTGTATCGATTCCACCTGCGGCAGGGGATGGAGGAGCTTTAGCATGGAGCTTGTGAGGTTTTAATCGTAACCATTAGTTCAATCCACAGGAGTGACAAGGGCTGCTCAGACCTGAGGACAGGAACCTCTGTTGTTTGTAGCTAAATCTCAGCGATAAAACAGCACCCAGAGATGAGGATGGATGATCCGCTGGGAATCTGCTGGATGTCCTCTCTGCCAGTTAGTGCCCTCCTCAAGGGCTGGGCATGGCCCTGCTGTGGGGCATCACCGTGGCCTGGGAGAGCATCCAAAAGGAACTTTCAGTTGGAAAGAACAGCCAAAGCTGTTACACTGATGGCTGAGAAAACATTGCCTGAGAGCTGAACCGCCAGAATTTATTTACACAAAGCCTTCCCCTTTTCCCTTGCTCTTTCAGACTCGGCAAACCTTCGAGAAGCTCAGCAGGGAGCCCTGGAGCAGCACTTAAAGCCAGTTTTCCAGGCAGGAGCCTGTGCCTCTCCCCTTAATCAGAAAATATCCAGCCCCAAGGAGCGAGACAGGGACCACAGCGGCCATGGCTGCCCAGCCCTTCCCTGCACACCTCAGGGTGGGCAGGAGGAAGCCCAGGGCTGTACAAATGTCCCTCTCTGTCACCTCCAAGGCACGGTGCTCCCTTCCTGGGTGAAGGACATGGGCAGGGTACTGGGAGCAGTGCTAGTGCTGGTGTGTTTCAGCTGTGACAAAGGTTTGAACCAGGAGTTTTTACTCTGATGCAAACTCTCTTCTGAGCTTTCACTGTCTTAGGGAATCTTCTGCTCTCAGGACTGCTCTCCTGAACCTGATAAAGATTCACTGAAACTGCAGACTCACTTTGGGGTAGAAATGATCAGCCAGCAGCCCAGGCCAAGCAGGAGATCTGGAAGGATTTTTGGCTATGGATCAAATTCAACCAAGGAAAATAAATTGGTGGGACAACTAAAGACTTGAGCAAGACTCGGTCAAAGGAGGAAATTCAGAGCTAAGCTTGCTCTTGCATCCTATGTGTACCCTGTCTTACAGTTCCCCAGCCAGTCCTTTCTACTCCTTTGAGGGGATTTCTGAGGCACCAGAGGAAGCAGATGGAATTTATGTTTATGTTGGTGTCTAGATTTTCCACTAGACTCTGTCCAAAGCATCCGTGAAATGGAGTTCAGCACACAGCAGGCACAGGGATTTCCTCAGGTGACAGCTCAGGTCCTGCAGGGACAGCTGGCACATGCCACCACACCCAGCACTGCCAGCACACCCATGTCACCTCCTGCTCACACAGGACCTGAGGAAAGTCCCCAAAACTTCAGCAGGGTTCAGCCACCTCACCGTAGAGCTGCTTTCCTAAACTCCAGCTGGGTTTTTAGAAGCACGTTTAGTTCAGGCGCGCTCTTGGGCCCTATTGATTTTAATGCAACAATCATATGTTTAAAACTTAGCATGTGTTTAATTGCTGCACTGAATAACAGCAGCAGGATCTGGTGCTCACACGCCTTGCTGACCCAGTGCTGGGAGAGAAATGTGGTGCCAGCCTCACAGCAAGATGGCATTTGTCCCAAACCTGAAATCAGATGAACCCAAATTATTTTTTTTTATTTTTAAAGTAGATATAGTTTCCTAAAAGAAAGGTAAGCACTAATTAATTTGGAAGGGAAACCATGTAAAAGCGTCTTGTTCGTTTAGCTCTTACTCTCAGGTATTTCATTTTTGGCATTTTCCTAAAGTTTTCATCTCTCCAAGCCTTGTTTTATGGTTAGTATAAGGTCAGCCTGAAAGATAATATATTGTGACTGTTATATTATTTATTTCAAAGCCAAGTTATTGATTATTGCACGCTGAAAATGACAAATGGCATCTGAGAAAGGCACGGTCAGCGAGTTCTATTAAAGAAATGATAGTATTGCTCATGGATTGTTAAAAGGTTCGGTTTAGATACTTTATAGGTTTATATCCATCACTATTTAATGACCAAATGATGAAAAATATGAGTCAGAGGGACAATTTCTTTCTGTTACAGTTTTACATTTAAGCAGTTAGCAAAATAAGAGAAATTTTTGTGCTAGGGGTTTATGCACCCAGACCTTGTAATCTAGGACTGAACTTGATTGTTTTAAAGGCAATAATTCAATACAGGTAACCATTGTGCACCTGGGGCACACTGGAGGGGATCAAATCCTTCCTGTGCAGTGCTGGTGCTTAAATGGGGGTGGGATGGAGTCAGGGAGGCAGGAGGGGTGGAGGGCATCCAATGTGTTACACACCCCACCAAGGAGCCCCACTAACTCCCCAGAGCTCCTCTCAGGGCCCAGTCCCAGGCCAAGACATGGGGAAATGCTCATTTTCCCAGCATGATCCCACCAGACAGGGCAGAGGAGCTCAGGGATGGGTCACCCTGCAGGAACAGACAGACATCAATGAGTAGGATCCAATCCCATCCCAGGTCAGTCCTGGTGTCCCTGATGCCCCTGGTGTCCCTGATGTCCTCCATTCCCCTTCCTAAAGGGAGTCAGAGTAGGATTTGGCCTGCTTTCCCCCTATTTAACCCCACGAGCTCAAGCTGGAAGCCCAGAAAGCATTACTTTCTTGTTTGCCACAGGTAGGAAAGCCTCTCTTTTCACTTGTATTCTCTTAGAGCCATCTGCTCAGAACACTTTCAAAATGATGGCAATTAGGGATAAGAGCTAATAACACTCCAACCTGCATGCTGGGAAATGCCATTTAATCACTATTGCCTTCCCTGGCAAATAAGGAGCAGCCTCGACTGGACCAGGGTGATAAAGCTCCCATGCCGGCGCAAATGAAGAGCCCAGCTGCAGTGTTTGCCACTGTGAATTGTAGCTGCAAGACCTGGAATCTGGCCTAAAGAGCTGATATAAATCCAGCAGAATAAATCTTTCCCTACTGCCTGTGGTTTCACACTGCCTTAACTCAACTCTTTTACCTAATCTCTGACCTTCCTTTGTAATTTTTCATGTTTCCCAGGTAAAACTCAGGGTGCTCATCAGAGGGAGGCTGAGCCAGGAGCGCTGGGGAGTTCAGGATTTTCCTGAGGGAGATGAACTAGGCTGTGCCAGGGTGTGCTGGTGGGAAACCTTTGGCAGTGCTCTGCACTCAATTTCCCAGTGGCAGGAGCATCACTCCACTCCCTTCTCCTGTATCCTGTGACAGAAACGAGCCCTGTGAAATCATGCCCAGAGAGCAGGAGCAGGGTGGAAGATGCTCTCCCACCAACAGCTACAGGGAAGATTCCCAGCTCCAGAGCCAGGGTGATTGACCACAGT